>NW_028164829.1:219887-254887 GCF_964263955.1 Coregonus lavaretus
CATTTCACTGTATTGTCTACACCTGTTGTATTCAGCGCATGTGGCAAATACAATTTGATTTGATTTGAGTGGACATTCCATATTGCACCCCCCTACCCCCCCCCCCCCCCCCCCCCCCCCAAAATGTAAACTGAAATAATTTTTTGGGGAACTCAGTCGGGGTCTCAACTTACTGTTGAGAGTTAGAATAGTAGAATATACAAGGTGGAATTTCCAAATGTGGTTGTGCACCGGCAGTTTTGCTCTTGTTAGCCTAATGTCAGCTAAACCTTTTTAGAATGGTAAGTTAGTCTAGTGGCCAGCTGTCTAAACTTGTAGTAATCATGGTCGAATTACCGACCAATTGGCCCCCATTGATTTAGTTAGTCACACAAACATTTCTCTCCACCCTGTGGCAACGTGAATTGCAGGAAATTGGTCACAAAATTGCTAAATCTTCTCTACGCCCCGTGGCAAAGTGTGTAGAATTGCAGGAAATGTAATTTTTTTCTCTCGCTGTCAAGAGGGGTGACGCTAAAATGTTTTGCTCGCAAAGATGGCGGGGCCCCCCAACAAAACTTTGCTTAGGGCCCCCAAACAGCTAGAGCCGGCTCTGACTGCATGTGTGGCATGGATGTGGTACGTAGACCCCCGAGGCCCCTCATGATGAGGTCAGACCCCCGAGCCAATGGGGCCCCTCATGATGAGATCAGACCCCAGAGCCACTGAGGCCCCTCATGATGAGATCAGACCCCCGAGCCACTAAGGCCCCTCATGATGAGATCAGACCCCCGAGCCACTGAGGCCCCTCATGATGAGATCAGACCCCCGAGCCACTGAGGCCCCTCATGATGAGATCAGACCCCCGAGCCACTGAGGCCCCTCATGATGAGATCAGACCCCAGAGCCACTGGGGCCCCTCATGATGAGATCAGACCCCCGAGCCACTGGGGCCCCTCATGATGAGATCAGACCCCCGAGCCACTGAGGCCCCTCATGATGAGATCAGACCCCCGAGCCACTGGGGCCCCTCATGATGAGATCAGACCCCCGAGCCACTGAGGCCCCTCATGATGAGATCAGACCCCCGAGCCACTGGGGCCCCTCATGATGAGATCAGACCCCCGAGCCACTGGGGCCCCTCATGATGAGATCAGACCCCCGAGCCACTGGGGCCCCTCATGATGAGATCAGACCCGCGAGCCACTGAGGCCCCTCATGATGAGATCAGACCAGCGAGCCACAGAGGCCCCTCATGATGAGTTCATCAAAGTATCCCATCCCTGGCTTAAAGGGATACTGAGAGATTCTGGCAATTAAGCAGTTTCTGAATTAAGGAATTGCGATAACACTAGTTAGCATTGGCTTGCAAAACTACCTCTAACTTACTTCATACTGGATGCAGAGACATACAAATTGTATATTTTATTTAACTAGGCAAGTCAGTTAAGAACAAATTCTCTATTTACAATGACAGCCTACTTGTAAAGCCCCCCCGGCCAAACCCTCCCCTAACCCGGACGACGCTGGGCCAATTGTGCGCCGCCCTATGGGACTCCCGATCACGGCCGCTTGTGATAGAACCCAGGTCTGTAGTGACGCCTCTAGCACTGCGATGCAGTGCCTTAGACCACTGCGCCACTCGGTATCCACACGTTCAACTGACTCTGGGTAAGAATCTGGCAGTATCCCTTTAAAGAAAAAGGACCTAGAAATGACTAAAGAAAAAACAGTATCTCCTCTCACCTGCCCAGCTCCTACAAACACCACTCCAATCTTATGGGTATCATACGGAGGCATCTGGTCCAAAACCTTCACCGCTCTGTCGATCAGCTAGGAGAGAGAGAGACAACACACACACACACACACGTTACAGTACACACACCGTTACACACACACACGTGTTACAGTACACACACCGTTAAACACACACAAATCACTACAGCACACACTCACCTGAGACTTGGGCAGCAGGAGGGGCTTGTTGGCCTCGTTGCCAAAGAAGGGAGAGTGGTAGAGCTGAAGGAACACAAAACTACAGGAGAGAGAGAGAGAGAGAGAGGAAATAATTGCATTAGGAAAGGCTCTGTATGTGTGTGTCTGCGTGCTTGTGTGCTTGTGCCTGCTAAGCGTGAATGGGTCTATCTAACCTGGGACTGAGTCCACTGGTCTTCTCAGTGTTGGTGGGTCCGGGCCGGGTGGTGTGGTACACGTCTCCTCCTGTCCGCTCTCTCCTGGAGGAGGGGGCCGACACTGAGATGGTGTGACCCCTGGGACGGTGCCCTCCGCTGGGTGAGAGGGGGCCAGGCTGGTGGGGCGCTGGGAACTCCAGCCTCATCCTGGCTCCCTGGGAGGAAGAGGAACCTCCTCCTCCCGATGCCCCAGACAACCCCCCTGTCACTGGGGTGGAATCCCCACTCTGACTCTGTCCGTTCACCTCTCCTCCTCCACTCTCCACCTTCTCCATCTCCTTCTCCGCCGGGGGCTGTTGTGGCTGGCTCTTCCCCTCCGAGGGTGTCCTAACCTCGGGTGCCTCTCCTACTCCGGCCCCAGGCCCGGTTGTGGCATTAGGGAAGGCCTCTGGTAGGGCCTGGAGCTCAGGGGAGGAGCTGGACTTGTTGAGGGTCTGGGTCCCAGGCTGGTTCTGGGTCTGGAGGGGGAGCTCTGGGCCTTGGCTGCCCGGGGTGGAGGGGGCCAGGGGGGGTTGGTCGATGGGGATGGCCCCCTCACTCACCTCCTCCAGGGTGGACTTCTCATCGTCCTGGCTGGAACTGGAGGAGGACTGAAGGGAAGGAGGGATGAGGTGAAAAAAGTACCAAAACATAATCAATGTCTCACAATAACCAACTTTGCCATATTCTATTGTAAATCATACTTCTGTTTTGAGGGATCCTTGCTGTAGCAACCTAGTGTCCTCATTTCAGGTTTCTGTATTCTTAGCCCTTATAGTTGGTCACTAAACCCTATTGAGGGGTCCAGGCAACATCGAATGTCATGCCTTTATATTAGGGTTCTGTGCTCCTAGTCCCCTAACTGTAGTATCCTAGCTGTAGTATCCTAGCTGTAGTATCCTGTAGTATCCTAGCTGTAGTATCCCAGCTGTAGTATCCCAGCTGTAGTATCCCAGCTGTAGTATCCTAGCTGTAGTATCCTAGCTGTAGTATCCCAGCTGTAGTATCCCAGCTGTAGTATCCCAGCTGTAGTACCCTAGCTGTAGTATCCTAGCTGTAGTATCCCAGCTGTAGTATCCTGTAGTATCCTAGCTGTAGTATCCTAGCTGTAGTATCCCAGCTGTAGTATCCCAGCTGTAGTATCCCAGCTGTAGTATCCCAGCTGTAGTATCCTAGCTGTAGTATCCCAGCTGTAGTATCCCAGCTGTAGTATCCTAGCTGTAGTATCCCAGCTGTAGTATCCTAGCTGTAGTATCCCAGCTGTAGTATGCTGTAGTATCTTAGCGGTAGTATCCTGTAGTATCCTGTAGTATCCTAGCTGTAGTATGCTGTAGTATCCTAGCTGTAGTATGCTGTAGTATCCTGTAGTATTCTAGCTGTAGTATCCTAGTTGTAGTATCCTAACTGTAGTATCCTAGCTGTAGTATGCTGTAGTATCCTGTAGTATTCTAGCTGTAGTATCCTAGTTGTAGTATCCTAGCATCCTAGCTGTAGTATGCTGTAGTATCCTAGCTGTAGTATGCTGTAGTATCATGTAGTATTCTAGCTGTAGTATCCTAGCTGTAGTATCCTGTAGTATCCTAGCTGTAGTATCCTGTAGTATCCTAGCTGTAGTATCCTAGCTGTAGTATCCTAGCTGTAGTATCCTAGCTGTAGTATCCTAGCTGTAGTATTCTAGCTGTAGTATCCTAGCTGTAGTATCCTAACTGTAGTATCCCAGCTGTAGTATCCTAGCTGTAGTATCCCAGCTGTAGTATCCTAGCTGTAGTATCCTAGCTGTAGTGTCCTAGCTGTAGTATCCCAGCTGTAGTATCCCAGCTGTAGTATCCTGTAGTATCCCAGCTGTAGTATCCTAGCTGTAGTATTCTAGCTGTAGTATCCCAGCTGTAGTATCCCAGCTGTAGTATCCTAGCTGTAGTATCCTGTAGTATCCTAGCTGTAGTATCCCAGCTGTAGTATGCTGTAGTATCCTAGCTGTAGTATCCTAGCTGTAGTATCCTAGCTGTAGTATCCCAGCTGTAGTATCCTGTAGTATCCTAGCTGTAGTATCCTGTAGTATCCCAGCTGTAGTATCCTAGCTGTAGTATTCTAGCTGTAGTATCCCAGCTGTAGTATCCCAGCTGTAGTATCCTGTAGTATCCCAGCTGTAGTATCCCAGCTGTAGTATCCCAGCTGTAGTATCCTAGCTGTAGTATCCTAGCTGTAGTATCCCAGCTGTAGTATGCTGTAGTATCCTAGCTGTAGTATCCTAGCTGTAGTATCCTAGCTGTAGTATCCTAGCTGTAGTATCCCAGCTGTAGTATCCTGTAGTATCCTAGCTGTAGTATCCTGTAGTATCCCAGCTGTAGTATCCCAGCTGTAGTATCCCAGCTGTAGTATCCCAGCTGTAGTATCCCAGCTGTAGTATCCTAGCTGTAGTATCCTAGCTGTAGTACCCTAGCTGTAGTACCCTAGCTGTAGTATCCCAGCTGTAGTACCCTAGCTGTAGTATCCTAGCTGTAGTATCCCAGCTGTAGTATCCTGTAGTATCCTAGCTGTAGTATCCTAGCTGTAGTATCCCAGCTGTAGTATCCCAGCTGTAGTATCCCAGCTGTAGTATCCCAGCTGTAGTATCCCAGCTGTAGTATCCTAGCTGTAGTATCCCAGCTGTAGTATCCCAGCTGTAGTACCCTAGCTGTAGTACCCTAGCTGTAGTATCCCAGCTGTAGTATCCTAGCTGTAGTATCCCAGCTGTAGTATCCTGTAGTATCCTAGCTGTAGTATCCTAGCTGTAGTATCCTGTAGTATCCCAGCTGTAGTACCCTAGCTGTAGTATCCTAGCTGTAGTATCCTAGCTGTAGTATCCCAGCTGTAGTATCCTGTAGTATCCTAGCTGTAGTATCCTAGCTGTAGTATCCTGTAGTATCCCAGCTGTAGTATCCTGTAGTATCCTAGCTGTAGTATTCTAGCTGTAGTATCCTGTAGTATCCTAGCTGTAGTATCCCAGCTGTAGTATCCTGTAGTACCCTAGCTGTAGTATCCTGTAGTATCCCAGCTGTAGTATCCTAGCTGTAGTATTCTAGCTGTAGTATCCTGTAGTATCCTAGCTGTAGTATCCTAGCTGTAGTATCCTAGCTGTAGTATCCTGTAGTATCCTAGCTGTAGTATTCTAGCTGTAGTATCCTGTAGTATCCTAGCTGTAGTATCCTAGCTGTAGTATCCCAGCTGTAGTATCCTAGCTGTAGTATCCTAACTGTAGTATCCTTTAGTATCCTAGCTGTAGTATCCCAGCTGTAGTATCCTGTAGTACCTTAGCTGTAGTATCCTGTAGTATCCCAGCTGTAGTATCCTGTAGTACCTTAGCTGTAGTATCCTGTAGTATCCCAGCTGTAGTATCATGTAGTATCCTAGCTGTAGTATCCTAGCTGTAGTATCCTATAGTATCCCAGCTGTAGTATCCTGTAGTATCCTAACTGTAGTATCCTTTAGTATCCTAGCTGTAGTATCCTAGCTGTAGTATCCTGTAGTATCCCAGCTGTAGTATCCCAGCTGTAGTATCCTGTAGTATCCTAGCTGTAGTATCCTAGCTGTAGTATCCTGTAGTATCCTAGCTGTAGTATCCTATAGTATCCTAGCTGTAGTATCCCAGCTGTAGTATCCTGTAGTACCCTAGCTGTAGTATCCTGTAGTATCCCAGCTGTAGTATCCTAGCTGTAGTATTCTAGCTGTAGTATCCTGTAGTATCCTAGCTGTAGTATCCTAGCTGTAGTATTCTAGCTGTAGTATCCTATAGTATCCTAGCTGTAGTATCCCAGCTGTAGTATCCTGTAGTATCCTAGCTGTAGTATTCTAGCTGTAGTATCCTATAGTATCCTAGCTGTAGTATCCCAGCTGTAGTATCCTGTAGTATCCTAGCTGTAGTATTCTAGCTGTAGTATCCTGTAGTATCCTAGCTGTAGTATCCTAGCTGTAGTATCCTGTAGTATCCTAGCTGTAGTATTCTAGCTGTAGTATCCTTTAGTATCCTAGCTGTAGTATCCTAGCTGTAGTATCCTGTAGTATCCCAGCTGTAGTATCCTAGCTGTAGTATCCCAGCTGTAGTATCCTAGCTGTAGTATCCTTTAGTATCCTAGCTGTAGTATCCCAGCTGTAGTATCCTGTAGTACCTTAGCTGTAGTATCCTGTAGTATCCCAGCTGTAGTATCCTGTAGTACCTTAGCTGTAGTATCCTGTAGTATCCCAGCTGTAGTATCATGTAGTATCCTAGCTGTAGTATCCTAGCTGTAGTATCCTGTAGTATCCTAACTGTAGTATCCTTTAGTATCCTAGCTGTAGTATCCTAGCTGTAGTATCCTAGCTGTAGTATCCTGTAGTATCCTAACTGTAGTATCCTTTAGTATCCTAGCTGTAGTATCCTAGCTGTAGTATCCTAGCTGTAGTATCCTAGCTGTAGTATTCTAGCTGTAGTATCCTAGCTGTAGTATCCTAACTGTAGTATCCCAGCTGTAGTATCCTAGCTGTAGTATCCCAGCTGTAGTATCCTAGCTGTAGTATCCTAGCTGTAGTGTCCTAGCTGTAGTATCCCAGCTGTAGTATCCCAGCTGTAGTATCCTGTAGTATCCCAGCTGTAGTATCCTAGCTGTAGTATTCTAGCTGTAGTATCCCAGCTGTAGTATCCCAGCTGTAGTATCCTAGCTGTAGTATCCTGTAGTATCCTAGCTGTAGTATCCCAGCTGTAGTATGCTGTAGTATCCTAGCTGTAGTATCCTAGCTGTAGTATCCTAGCTGTAGTATCCCAGCTGTAGTATCCTGTAGTATCCTAGCTGTAGTATCCTGTAGTATCCCAGCTGTAGTATCCTAGCTGTAGTATTCTAGCTGTAGTATCCCAGCTGTAGTATCCCAGCTGTAGTATCCTGTAGTATCCCAGCTGTAGTATCCCAGCTGTAGTATCCCAGCTGTAGTATCCTAGCTGTAGTATCCTAGCTGTAGTATCCCAGCTGTAGTATGCTGTAGTATCCTAGCTGTAGTATCCTAGCTGTAGTATCCTAGCTGTAGTATCCTAGCTGTAGTATCCCAGCTGTAGTATCCTGTAGTATCCTAGCTGTAGTATCCTGTAGTATCCCAGCTGTAGTATCCCAGCTGTAGTATCCCAGCTGTAGTATCCCAGCTGTAGTATCCCAGCTGTAGTATCCTAGCTGTAGTATCCTAGCTGTAGTACCCTAGCTGTAGTACCCTAGCTGTAGTATCCCAGCTGTAGTACCCTAGCTGTAGTATCCTAGCTGTAGTATCCCAGCTGTAGTATCCTGTAGTATCCTAGCTGTAGTATCCTAGCTGTAGTATCCCAGCTGTAGTATCCCAGCTGTAGTATCCCAGCTGTAGTATCCCAGCTGTAGTACCCTAGCTGTAGTACCCTAGCTGTAGTATCCCAGCTGTAGTATCCTAGCTGTAGTATCCCAGCTGTAGTATCCTGTAGTATCCTAGCTGTAGTATCCTAGCTGTAGTATCCTGTAGTATCCCAGCTGTAGTACCCTAGCTGTAGTATCCTAGCTGTAGTATCCTAGCTGTAGTATCCCAGCTGTAGTATCCTGTAGTATCCTAGCTGTAGTATCCTAGCTGTAGTATCCTGTAGTATCCCAGCTGTAGTATCCTGTAGTATCCTAGCTGTAGTATTCTAGCTGTAGTATCCTGTAGTATCCTAGCTGTAGTATCCCAGCTGTAGTATCCTGTAGTACCCTAGCTGTAGTATCCTGTAGTATCCCAGCTGTAGTATCCTAGCTGTAGTATTCTAGCTGTAGTATCCTGTAGTATCCTAGCTGTAGTATCCTAGCTGTAGTATCCTAGCTGTAGTATCCTGTAGTATCCTAGCTGTAGTATTCTAGCTGTAGTATCCTGTAGTATCCTAGCTGTAGTATCCTAGCTGTAGTATCCCAGCTGTAGTATCCTAGCTGTAGTATCCTAACTGTAGTATCCTTTAGTATCCTAGCTGTAGTATCCCAGCTGTAGTATCCTGTAGTACCTTAGCTGTAGTATCCTGTAGTATCCCAGCTGTAGTATCCTGTAGTACCTTAGCTGTAGTATCCTGTAGTATCCCAGCTGTAGTATCATGTAGTATCCTAGCTGTAGTATCCTAGCTGTAGTATCCTATAGTATCCCAGCTGTAGTATCCTGTAGTATCCTAACTGTAGTATCCTTTAGTATCCTAGCTGTAGTATCCTAGCTGTAGTATCCTGTAGTATCCCAGCTGTAGTATCCCAGCTGTAGTATCCTGTAGTATCCTAGCTGTAGTATCCTAGCTGTAGTATCCTGTAGTATCCTAGCTGTAGTATCCTATAGTATCCTAGCTGTAGTATCCCAGCTGTAGTATCCTGTAGTACCCTAGCTGTAGTATCCTGTAGTATCCCAGCTGTAGTATCCTAGCTGTAGTATTCTAGCTGTAGTATCCTGTAGTATCCTAGCTGTAGTATCCTAGCTGTAGTATTCTAGCTGTAGTATCCTATAGTATCCTAGCTGTAGTATCCCAGCTGTAGTATCCTGTAGTATCCTAGCTGTAGTATTCTAGCTGTAGTATCCTATAGTATCCTAGCTGTAGTATCCCAGCTGTAGTATCCTGTAGTATCCTAGCTGTAGTATTCTAGCTGTAGTATCCTGTAGTATCCTAGCTGTAGTATCCTAGCTGTAGTATCCTGTAGTATCCTAGCTGTAGTATTCTAGCTGTAGTATCCTTTAGTATCCTAGCTGTAGTATCCTAGCTGTAGTATCCTGTAGTATCCCAGCTGTAGTATCCTAGCTGTAGTATCCCAGCTGTAGTATCCTAGCTGTAGTATCCTAACTGTAGTATCCTTTAGTATCCTAGCTGTAGTATCCCAGCTGTAGTATCCTGTAGTACCTTAGCTGTAGTATCCTGTAGTATCCCAGCTGTAGTATCCTGTAGTACCTTAGCTGTAGTATCCTGTAGTATCCCAGCTGTAGTATCATGTAGTATCCTAGCTGTAGTATCCTAGCTGTAGTATCCTGTAGTATCCTAACTGTAGTATCCTTTAGTATCCTAGCTGTAGTATCCTAGCTGTAGTATCCTGTAGTATCCCAGCTGTAGTATCCCAGCTGTAGTATCCCAGCTGTAGTATCCTAGCTGTAGTATCCTGTAGTATCCTAGCTGTAGTATCCTATAGTATCCTAGCTGTAGTATCCTAGCTGTAGTGTTCTCACCCTGCTCAGTGGTTCTTCATGTAGTACCCTAGCTGTTGTACCCTTTCTTCCTTTAACACCCTAGCTGTAGTGTACTACTCACCCTGCTGAGTGTTCTAGGGGGCGGGGCATTGGTGAACTTGTCAGCAGTGATGTAGATGGGTTCAGAGGGCATGGCCCCAAACTCCTCAGCCTCCGGCCAATCAGAGGGGGAGACTACGTGGCCCCTGACCCCTGTCTCCTCCTCTAGCACTACCACAGAGTCTACAGCAGGGGGCGACAGAGAGGAGAGGGTTAGAGAGGGAACGAGGGACACACAGATACACACACAGCAACACACGCATGCTCACACACACACAGCAACACACGCATGCTCACACACACACAGCAACACACGCATGCTCACACACACACGGCAACACACGCATGCTCACACACACACAGCAACACACGCATGCTCACACACACACAGCAACACACGCATGCTCACACACACACGGCAACGAACGCATGCACACACACACAAAAACGTAACTAATGAACACGGTACACACACAAATGTAATAAACACACGTAATAAAAACACACTCAAACACATTCTCTACACACAGACAAAGAGAAACAAAACTCACACACAAAATAAACTACCACTACTTTCCACCCCTATGTTAATATACAAACTACTACCTCTAGTATACCAGACCATCACTTAAGTGGTAACACACCCACTAAACACACACAGATCAGTCAGTGATCAAACAGAATCAGTCAGGCAGGCACAATCAAAGGGGCGCACACACACACACACACACACACGTAGGGAGACCGATCAATGAGCACACTAGCAGGTAGCAGCATATCAGCCATTGGCTGATCATCATTGGTAACCTCATCATTAGTCTAATAGAAAGCATAAGCTGGCGCACACCCAGAGAACATCACTTAGTGTAGAGGTACCTGACTAACGGAGAATAAACTGGAAGCTATTAAAGAGAGTTGCACACTATGTATAAACTCCCAGTAATTTATTAGGTAAAAAACCACCAACGTTTCGGCACCACCAACCTTCTTAAAGCACAGTGATGCCGAAACGTTGGTGTTTTTTTTTACCCAATATTTATTACTAATTAATAAGTAATATTATATTATTACTTATTAATTAATTACTGGGACATGGAGGGGGTCAAGGAGCCCCCCACCCAGACCGCCAGCGAAAAACATCTTTATTTATTTTTATAACGTCATCATTAGTAACATCTATTTGATTTGTCTTCAAACACGTGTGGTCGGTCGGTTAGTGGGTTCTCTCTCTCTACACACTCCAGCTACTGCAACACCAGCCCAGACCAGACCTCATCCTCTCTTCCTTTCAGCCAATGGACATCTAGGATACTGACAGTAGCAGAATATTACAATGAACACTCCACACCGTAACACCTCACAAAACATAATCTTATTGGATGGTGTGGTGACCAAAATTGTATCCCTAATACAAATGGTGACCAGAACTCAAAATGGCCACCAGAGAAGCCAAAAAGAGGTGTTTGTGTCCTGGATGAGGTCTGTCTTGACTTTGTTTCTATGATACACGCATAACCTCTATGACGATGTCAAGGGGTGAAGAGTCAGAGGTTAGAGGTCAAACAGGAGACAGGAAGTACATTTCAGGGCCACAGGACAAGGGGCTGGGGTCACGTGTTAAAAAGACATACACATTTCATAAAATCATCATGAACAAATCCAGTCATCTGATTGGTTCATCTCGGCGGCTGGTTGATTAATCGATTGAAATTATTGGCTGATGATTACATGGGGGGAGGGGAGGGAGGGGGGGGGGGGGGGGGGGGGGGCACACGTATGTTGGGGCAAAAGAGGCTGGTGAGGGGAGGATGCATTCACAGTAATGGATGGAATGGAATAAATGGATGGATGTGTTTGATATACCATTCCATTCATTCGTTACAGTTCCAGCCATTACTATGAACCCATCCTCCCATTTAAAGTGCCACCAGCCACCACTGGTTTGGGGTGACGCATATGTTGGGAGGGTGGCCACGCTGTTTGTACCTGCCCAGGAAATGCTCCTTTGGAGCCGTCCCGGAACTGGGGACGGGGCGAAGGACAGACCCAGAGAGGAGAGAGAGCCCACTGGACGAGCCAGGTCGCCAATCAACACAGTGCAGCCAATCACAAACCAGCGTGACAGGAAATAGAAAATAATAAACCAATCCAAAACAAGGTAGAGGATAAAATGAATTTACAATGGAGGGAAAACAGTAGGAATTCAAATATGATAAAAAAAATATGATAAAGAAAGTGGATAAAATATCAAATGAAATTCACAATATATAAAATAGGGAACTAGTAAAAAAAAATATATATATATATATATGTGAAACATACGACAGACAGAAATGACAAAGGACTCCGCAACACAATGATGGAATTAGCAATGTGTGTGTGTGTTTTGTTATGTGTTTGTGAGCTAAGTCTAGCATCTTTCATCTTATGAAACCGGAACAAGAAACAGTGTTTGTTCACAAGGATCAACCTGAGCAAGGTGCATATATGATCTGATCTACAAATCACCCAGCTTCTAAATTAACTGACATTTGACCGATCCTGATGATATAGAGATCAGTGAATCTGTGGAGCACCTAGTTCAGACTGGCCCTCATGAACAAGCAGAGAGAGAGCAGAGAGAGAGCAGAGAGAGAGCGCCAAGCAGACTGGAGGGAGGTTCATGTTCAGTGAAGTACAGCAGTAGTTACTTCTCACAACCTGATGATGCCTGGGGAGCTATACTGGGGTGTCAGGAAAACAGTAGGTTTTTTAACCTGCTACACTGGACACAGATTTTAGATAGCATAAGCAGAGCGCCAGACACTTTATCAAGTGTTCTCGTTGTGTCTAAATCTTGAAAATAGAACCAGATGGTAATTTCACACCCAGGTTTTATTCAGATGAATAGGAGCGTATCACGGAATTCTGCGTCCAGGGTATCAGGCCTGTAACACGCTGATCCAACTATACCACTTCTACCTCAATACAGTATTAACCATAAAGTCCATTCAATTAGGACAACCACTACCAGAGGTATTCCACACTGGAACCTGTGCAAAGGTAGACCACAAAAGCACACACACACAATATCCAACACACAGACACAATACTCAACACACAATACTCAACACACACACACAATATCCAACACACAGACACAATACACAATACTCAACACACAATACTCAACACACACACACACAATATCCAACACACAGACACAATACACAATACTCAACACACACACACAATATCCAACACACAGACACAATACACAATACTCAACACACAATACTCAACACACACACACAATATCCAACACACAGACACAATACACAATACTCAACACACAATACTCAACACACACACACAATATCCAACACACAGACACAATACTCAACACACAGACACAATACACAATACTCAACACACACACACACGTGTACACAATACTCAACACACAGACACAATACACAATACTCAACACACACACAATACTCAACACACAGACACAATACACAATACACACACAATATCCAACACACAGACACAATACTCAACTCAACACACACACACACACATAAAATCCCCAACCCACCACTACACACCCTTTTCCTCTCCCCCCACAGCCTCCTCACCTGTGTTAGAGCGCTGGATGAGTCCAGGCTTGCCCCCTTGGATGGGGGTGGGTCCGGGGGGGTTAAGGGCCACGGGGGTCGGGGCGGGGGTGGCTGTGCTGGCGGGGGCGCTGGCGGTCTGGGTGGGGGGCTCCTTGACCCCCTCCATGGCCATGAGGACAGAGGACAGCTCCTGGAGAGGCATGTTACCCAGCTCAGAGGAGAAGGGACTGGGAGGGTTCTCCAGACACATCAACCAGCTGGTGTTACCTAGACATGGAGAGATAAGTCAATTAACCCCCTAGAGTTGATTGACGCACCGGTGCGTCAATCTAAGTTACATAACAAAAACATTCTCATAAAAATAGGTCAGTTTAAGCTAGAGATATCTGTTTATTTTGCATTGGATGCAATCCACAGCATCTGCCAGTGTCACACTTCCACATCTGTGGTGAAAGGTGGCAGAGCTAGAGCTTTGTCAGACCATGAGACATCCCGAAAATCTGTCTTCTCGCGTAAACATCTGTAGCGTCCGAACGGTTTGGCCTATAAACTCTATTGAAAGGGGAGACTCTCACAAACATGATGGCGTACTCCGTTTTGCTCTACGACCCCCACAAGTGTCAGGAGACTCGTCTGAAGTAGGTACTGCGATGTGCCAACCTCTGTTTGGTAGCGTCCAAACCGTTTGGGCTACAAACTATTGGGGCTCCACTGTGGAAAGGGGAGTTTCCAATGAACACGATGGTGTTCTCCGTTCTGGTCTCGGACCCCCACAAGTGTCATGGGACTCGTCTGAAGGTAACCGGTACCGGTTTAAAAAAACTAATGGAAGTTTGAAGGTAGTCTTGTGCCTACACAAAAAAGGGGGTAAATATGTGTAAAATATATATATATACACACATACACCCTGAGTTCTTCTCCTAGATATAGGACAGACACTTCAAAACCTTGTTTCTTATGATTTATCTTTTGACTGTCCTTTTTGCCATTTATGAATGTGTTATTCAATGCAAGTTTCTATGGGCTTTAGTAGTAGTAGTAAATAAGTAGTAGTAGTAAATGCCTAAATCTATATTATATCAAATATTGTATATTTTTTTTATACCTAAAGGGGTCCTAAAATTTAAAATCAAATAGCTAAATGATCCATAGTATGACCATCTTAAACCATTCCATATGTCAGCTTAGCACCCCCCCGCCACTCCCCTAACGTCTCAGACTCTAAAGAATGAATGAATGAATGAACGAATGGATGAATGAATGAATCAGTCAGGTCGGAGGAGGAGGAAGAGAGTAGAGAAGAAAAAAGAAGCCAGAGGGAAAATCATCTAAAATGGTCTCTTCCTGTAAACAAACAGGAAGTTATTCAACAAGCGTGTGTTTGTGTGTGTGTGTATGCGATGTGTGTATGCAGACGTGAGTGCGTCTGAGTGTTTACCTGAGGGTCTGCGTATGAAGATCTCAGCCCATCCCTGGGTGAGCATGGGCAGGAACTCTGCCAGGCTGGGCTTGTCTTTGAGGGGGTCCTTAGGTGGTGCGCAGGGGGAGGGGGAGGGAGGCCCCAGGCCGTCCAGACAGGGGCCGGAGGAGGAGGAGGGGGGAGAGAGGGGGACACAACACAGCTCTCCCCCCTCAGAGGGTGAGACCAGGGGGCTGAGGCTCTGGACTGGACCTGCACGGAGAGCATGGCCACCTGGGGAAGGGGGGGTGAAGACAAAGGACAAAGAACGGGTAGAGAGAAGGAAAGATCTAGATTGTTTATTTTTTATTCAACCTTTATGTAACTAGGCAAGTCAGTTAAGAACAAATTATTGTGTCCTACCCCGGCCAAACCCTCCCCTAACCCGGACGGCGCTGGGCCAATTGTGCGCCGCCCTATGGGACTCCCGATCACGGCCGGTTGTGATACAGCCCGGGATTGAACCTGTGTCTGTAGTGACGCCTCTAGCACTGCTATGCAGTGCCTTAGACCGCTGCGCCACTCAGGATCCCTAGATAGAGAGAGACAGATAGATACGCTATATATACACAAAAGTATATGGACACCCCTTCAAATTAGTGTATTCGGCTATTTCAGCCACACCCGTTGCTGACAGGTGTATAAAATCGAGCATGCAGCCATGCAATCTCCATAGACAAACATTGGCAGTAGAATGGCCTTACTGAGGAGCTCAGTGACCTTCAACGTGGCACCGTCATAGGATGGCACCTTTCCAACAAGTCAGTTAGTCAAATGTCTGCCCTGCTAGAGCTGCCCGGTCAACTGTAAATGCTGTTATTGTGAAGTGGAAACGTCAGGAGCAACAATGGCTCAGCCGCGAAGTGATAGGCCACACAAGCTCACAGAACGGGACCGCCAAGTGCTGAAGCGCGTAAAAATCGTCTGTCCTCGGTCGCAACACTCTCTACCGAGTTCCAAACTGCCTCTGGAAGCAACGTCAGCACAATAACTGTTTGTCGGGAGCTTCATGAAATGGGTTTCCATGGCCGAGCAGCCGCACACAAGCCTAAGATCACCATGCGCAATGCCAAGCATCGTCTGGAGTGGTATAAAGCTTGCCGCAATTGGACTCTGGAGCAGTGGAAACGTGTTCTCTGGAGTGATGAATCACGCTTCACCATCTGGCAGTCCGACAGATGATTCTGGGTTTGGCGGATGCCAGGAGAACGCTACCTGCCCCAATGCATAAAGTTTGGTGGAGGAGGAATAATGTTCTTGGTCTGTTTTTCATGGTTCAGGCTAGGCCCCTTAGTTCCAGTGAAGGGAAATCTTAACACTACAGCATACAATGACATTCTAGATGATTCTGTGCTTCCAACTTTGTGGCAACAGTTTGGGGAAGGCCCTTTCCTTTTTCAGCATGCAATGCCCCCATTCACAAAGCGAGGTCCATACAGCAATGATTTGTCAAGATCGGTGTGGAAGAACTTGACTGGCCTGCACAGAGCCCTGACCTCAACCCCATTGAACACCTTTGGGATAAATTTGAACGACGACTGCGAGCTAGGTCTAATCGCCCAACATCAGTGCCCGACCTCACTAATGCTCTTGTGGCTGAATGGAAGGAAGCCCCCCCAGCAATGTTCCAACATCTAGTGGAAAGCCTTACCAGAAGAGTGGAGGCTGTTATAGCTGCAAAGGGGGGACCAACTCCATATTAATACCCATGATTTTGGAATGAGATGTTCGACGAGCAAGTGTCCACATACTTTTGGTCACGTAGTGTATATATATATATATATATATATATATATATATATATATATATATATATATATATATATATATATATATATATATATATATATAAACTCAGCAAAAAAAGAAACGTCCCTTTTTCAGGACCCTGTCTTCAGGGATCAAAGATAATTCGTAAAAATAGTCCGGGTAGCCATGATTAGCTGTTCAGGAGTCTTATGGCTTGGGGGTAGAAGCTGTTGAGAAGCCTTTTGGACCTAGACTATTTTTTTACAAATAAATGTATAAAAAAATGTGATTAAGGCTAACAAAATGTGGGGAAAGTCAGTGTGTATGTGTGTGTGTGAGAGAGAGAGAGAGAGAGAGAGACAGAGAGAACATCCTCTTCCTACCTGACATGGATCGTACTCTGATGCGTGTGGCTCTGTTGAGCTGTTGACTGGACTGGGACTCCAGTTTGGCCGGAGCCTCTTTGGTCTGACGGGTGTGGAGGGACGGGTCTGACCTACAGGGGGCGGGAGAGAGACGGTACATTACTGAGGAGTAGGAGTGTGTGTGTGTGTGTGTGTGTGTGTGTGCGCGCGTTACCGTGTGTGTGTGTGTGTGTGTGTGTGTGGTTACCTGCTCATCTCTCCCCCTCCTCCCAGCCTCTCCACCATGTCCATTCCCAGTAGTGCCTGGCTTCTGACCCCACCGCTGGTCGTTATGGTGATCAGCTTGTTACCCACCAGCCAGGTCATACTGCGACCCCCCGCTAGAAGGAACTCTGCTATAGGAGACCTGGGGGGAGGGGGGGGGGTCAAAGGTTAAGGGTCAGGGGTCAAGGCTACTTAGTTCTGAAGGCTTATGGCAATTGATAATCATATAAGGCAACCTTTTCTCCTTTTCCCGTTCTGATTGTGTGAATAATGAAGACTAGAGTGAAGACCCACAGTTCACTAATAAATGCATATAATATCCAGTGGTCAACACAGCTTTAACCCCCGTCCCCCCCCGTCCGTACCTCTTGGGCAGGGCTGAGAAGTTGGAGAAGACGTATCTAGCCATCATGTCCAGACAGGTCTCAGTTAACTCCAGGTGGACAGTCTTTAACCCATCATCTGCCTGGGTCACAGTGTTCTCATCAGAAGAACCCAGACTACACGTGGTGCTGGAGGTCTGCATCCTACAGCCATGGGGCGCCAGAGAGCATGTCAGAGAGACGGGAGAGGGAGACACGCACATACAGTGGGGGAAAAAAAGTATTTAGTCAGCCACCAATTGTGCAAGTTCTCCCACTTAAAAAGATGAGAGAGGCCTGGAATTTTCATCATAGGTACACGTCAATTATGACAGACAAATTGAGAAAATAATTTCCTGAAAATCACATTGTAGGTTTTTTATGAATTTATTTGCAAATTATGGTGAAAAATAAGTATTTGGTCACCTACAAACAAGCATGATTTCTGGCTCTCACAGACCTGTAACTTCTTCTTTAAGAGGCTCCTCTGTCCTCCACTCGTTACCTGTATTAATGGCACCTGTTTGAACTTGTTATCAGTATAAAAGACACCTGTCCACAACCTCAAACAGTCACACTCCAAATTCTACTCTGGCCAAGACCAAAGAGCTGTCAAAGGACACCAGAAACAAAATTGTAGACCTGCACCAGGCTGGGAAGACTGAATCTGCAATAGGTAAGCAGCTTGGTTTGAAGAAATCAACTGTGGGAGCAATTATTAGGAAATGGAAGACATACAAGACCACTGATAATCTCCCTCGATCTGGGGCTCCACGCAAGATCTCACCCCGTGGGGTCAAAATGATCACAAGAACGGTGAGCAAAAATCCCAGAACCACACGGGGGGGGGGGGCCTAGTGAATGACCTGCAGAGAGCTGGGACCAAAGTAACAAAGCCTACCATCAGTAACACACTACGCCGCCAGGGACTCAAATCCTGCAGTGCCAGACGTGTCCCCCTGCTTAAGCCAGTACATGTCCAGGCCCGTCTGAAGTTTGCTAGAGTGCATTTGGATGATCCAGAAGAGGATTGGGAGAATGGCATATGGTCAGATGAAACCAAAATATAACTTTTTGGTAAAAACTCAACTCGTCGTGTTTGGAGGACAAAGAATGCTGAGTTGCATCCAAAGAACACCATACCTAATGTGAAGCATGGGGGTGGAAACATCATGCTTTGGGGCTGTTTTTCTGCAAAGGGACCAGGACGACTGATCCGTGTAAAAGGAAAGAATGAATGGGGCCATGTATCGTGAGATTTTGAGTGAAAACCTCCTTCCATCAGCAAGGGCATTGAAGATGAAACGTGGCTGGGTCTTTCAGCATGACAATGATCCCAAACACACCGCCCGTGCAACGAAGGAGTGGCTTCGTAAGAAGCATTTCAAGGTCCTGGAGTGGCCTAGCCAGTCTCCAGATCTCAACCCCATAGAAAATCTTTGGAGGGAGTTGAAAATCTGTGTTGCCCAGCGACAGCCCCAAAACATCACTGCTCTAGAGGAGATCTGCATGGAGGAATGGGCCAAAATACCAGCAACAGTGTGTGAAAACCTTGTGAAGATTTACAGAAAACGTTTGACCTGTGTCATTGCCAACAAAGGGTATATAACAAAGTATTGAGAAACTTTTGTTATTGACCAAATACTTATTTTCCACCATAATTTGCAAATAAATTCATTAAAAATCCTACAATGTGATTTTCTGGATTTTTTTCCCCTCATTTTGTCTGTCATAGTTGACGTGTACCTATGATGAAAATTACAGGCCTCTCTCATCTTTTTAAGTGGGAGAACTTGCACAATTGGTGGCTGACTAAATACTTTTTTTCCCCACTGTACACCAGTGGAGCCTGCTGAGGGGACGACGGCTCATAATAATGTCTGGAATGGAGCCAATGGAATGGTATCAAAATGTGTTTGATACCATTCACTCCATTCCAACCATTACACTCCATTCCAACCGTTATTATGAGCCGTCCTCCCCTCAGCAGCCTCCACTGACACACACAGAGAGGAAGGCATGCAATCTCGGAATCACACACACACGCAGCAATGCATTATCTCTCACACACACACGCAGCAATGCATTATCTCTCACACACACGCAGCAATGCATTATCTCTCACACACACGCAGCAATGCATTATCTCTCACACACACACAGCAATGCATTATCTCTCACACACACGCAGCAATGCATTATCTCTCACACACACGCAGCAATGCATTATCTCTCACACACACGCAGCAATGCATTATCTCTCACACACACGCAGCAATGCATTATCTCTCACACACACACACAGCAATGCATTATCTCTCACACACACGCAGCAATGCATTATCTCTCACACACACACAGCAATGCATTATCTCTCACACACACGCAGCAATGCATTATCTCTCACACACACGCAGCAATGCATTATCTCTCACACACACGCAGCAATGCATTATCTCTCACACACACGCAGCAATGCATTATCTCTCACACACACGCAGCAATGCATTATCTCACACACACACACAGCAATGCATTATCTCTCACACACACACAGCCTGGCTTTTACCTTTCACTCAGGTGTACACCGCTGATGTAAGCAAACACAGATAAGCAAATATCTCTCGCTCTCACACACAAATGAGCTGGGACTTGGTATGAGTAACTGTAGCAGAAGCCTGGGCGTTTGAAATGATCTGTCATCTGTTCCCTCTGTGAATCTGAAGCGCTTACTGCTGACAGTGTGTCCCCATCTACAAAGACACAGGAACCACAGCTGGTTTCAGAGATAGAGGAAGATGAGGCGCTTTTATGTTGAGGGACAGAGAATACTAGAACAACATGCTACTCAGAACTGAGGGCCAGGGGAACTGTTCTGTGTGCTGTGTATTGTAATAGCCCCCCTGATCTAAATCTCCCAGCATTCATCTGTGGAGACCCCATTGGCATCTCAGTAACCACGGTAACCACTGCCACCCCCTCTCCACCAGGGGAAATCAGAACTATTGGAACACCTCTAACGGAACACACAGCTACTGTTCTGTTCTGTAGGACAACGAGACACGAGACCAAGGCAAAGTTATACCTGTCTTCAAGAGGAATGCAATGACTACAGTGAATGGGTTTGATGTAGGAACCAAGAGTTCAGACAAACACCATCCAAACTACAACAGAATCTAGTTAGGAAGTAATCTTACGGATTAAACACAAATAAATGCAGCCTCTATGTCCACACGTCTACATGAAAGATATCTACATGATATACTAGATATTGAGAAGTCTCTCTGTATGTGTTGTAAACTAATGTAAATCATTCAAACTGGCTGTCTCCCTGCCTGCCTGTCTGTCTGTTTAAATCACCAAGACTTTAAACATGTGATCCTTCAGCCCAAACACTGAGACAGTAGCAGGGATAAAAGAAAGGGGGATGAAGATAGGATGGAGAGATGGAGATAGGACGGAGAGATGATGGAGAGAGGATGGAGAGATGGAGAGAGGATGGAGAGATGGAGAGAGGATGGAGAGATGGAGAGAGGATGGAGAGATGGAGAGAGGATGGAGAGATGGAGATAGGACGGAGAGATGATGGAGAGAGGATGGAGAGATGGAGAGAGGATGGAGAGAGGATGGAGAGATGGAGAGAGGATGGAGAGAGGATGGAGAGAGGATGGAGAGATGGAGAGAGGATGGAGAGATGGAGATAGTATGGAGAGATGGAGAGAGGATGGAGAGATGGAGATAGGATGGAGAGATGGAGAGAGGATGACATAACCATAGCCCTGTAGAGGAAGGCACAAGTGAGAGTGACGCAGGAGACGGAGGAGAGGAGGTGAAGAAGAGGAGAGGAGAAGAAGAAGAGAAGAGAGAAGGAGAGGAGAAGAGGAGGAGAAGAGCATTCCTTCTTTCTTCCTTCCTTCCTTCGTTCTCTGTAAGTGGCTCATCCCTCTAGAAGTTATTTTCCCTCTACCTGCATCAGTTCTGTCCGTCTTGTGTAACAGAATATAAAAACGCATTGTCTGTGTCTCAAATGGCATCAACCCAACATTAACACACCTGATTAGAGCTGGGCCAAATAACTCACTAACTATGATATTAAATCCAGACCATGATTATTTAAAATCAGGTGCATTAGTGCGGAACTGAAACAAAAGCATGTAGACACTGCAGCTCGCTCTCCCTAATGCTATCACTATCGCTAACGCTATCACTACTGCCAGCACTATTGTTAATGCTATTGCTATCGCTACTGCTAATGCTATCGCTACTGCTAATGCTATCGCTACTGCTAATGCTATCGCTACTGCTAATGCTATCGCTACTGCTAATGCTATCGCTAACTCAGACCAAGTCCCAGTTTGTGACCAGCATTACCCAGCAGCACAGTGTACACAGCAAGCAGAGTGTTCAACCCTTAATTGACCCATGACCCGGCCGCACTGACCCAGCTGCTCTGGTGGACACCCATTCAGACCGCCATGACCACAAAATAACCAAGAACATCTTTCTCTTATCTCACCAGATCGGTACCGTCCTTCAGGTAGTCTTTTGGGGAGCACATCATTACAGCATGATTATCACCTTAACCTGGTCATATTGAACATGAAGTCCATGGTTTAGTGTAAGATAAAGTCTGGAACCCTATTCCCTACACAGGGCTCTACCTTGACCAGGGATGAGATATAAGGTGCCATTTGGGACGTAGTGACGGTCCCATCATGAATTCCAGTACCCTAAACCCTAAACCCCTTAAAGCAGAACTACATAGAGTCTGAGGGAAGGCGTCCACCATTCAGTAGGGTTCTGTGTCAGTCTCTTATCTGTTATTACTGGGCTGTGCCTCAATCCATAAGGACGCTGCCTCTTGAGGAGGGAGGCAGCGAGCCTTTTGGAATGAGACATGGCCGTAGTGTTATCTAACATCAGTTTCTCCAGCCAGCCATCACAACAACAGCTCTTTCAACATAGATCAGCATTGCAGCAGTGGCTGTGTCCGATTGGGTTTTTCCACAACCTTCTCTCTCTCTCCGCCCCCTCTCTCTCTGTGTTCAAACAAATAAAGAGGAAATGCTCTGTTGTGTTGAACTTAAACACATTTGACGTGTTCCATTGAAGGACAGACAAAACCTGTCTTTGATACCTGCGCTGTGCCAAAAGCATTTAGGCATACCTTTATTAGCTAAAAAGACAAAAGTTCAAAACGTTGCTTTGAATGTTTTCAACAACAAAAAAAGCTGTCTGACTGTCGCTTTGGAGTTAAGAGGTACGGACTAAGGAGAGCGAGGAGGGGGGCACTGTTAAAATGAAATGAAAGATTCCTTGAATGGCAGTTAAAGCTAAGTTAAAAACAGTTGAATAGGGCTGACTGACTCCCTGTTGCTAGTAGGAGTGTGTGTGTGTGCATTTGTGTGTAAGAAAGCAGACCACTAGTGGAAGGCAGGCAGAACACCTGTAGCTAGCAGGTACCGCTGAGGCACTAAGTCTGTGGTCGAGTCCCAAATGGCACCCTATTCCCTATGTAGTGCACTACCTTTGACCAGGGCCCATAGGGAACCCCATAGGGCTCTGGTCAAAAGTAGTGCACTATGAAGGGAATTGGGTACCATTTGGGACGTAAGCCATAGTCACACACTGAGGTGAGTCTGTTAGACCTTCTGTTTGAGGAATCTCAAATACTGTACTTTCTCATAGGCACAGATCTAGGATCAGCTTGCCCCAATCCTATCCCTAACCATTAGAGGGGAAACACAAAACTGGCCTTGGATCAGTGTGTAGGGGGGGGGGGGGGGGGGGGGGGGAGCTCCTCAGGCTGTATTCAGACTCTACTCTACTGACAGTCTCCTGTCCCCTGCTGGTCAGGAGTAGTACCGACCGCCATCCAGATTCCACTAAACAATATAAGTCTCTGTAACAGGGACTGGAAAGCTATGCACTTCTTCCTCCGTCTCCTTGGGACAATATAAGTCTCTGTAACAGGGACTGGAAAGCTATGCACTTCTTCCTCCATCTCCTTGGGACAATATAAGTCTCTGTAACAGGGACTGGAAAGCTATGCACTTCTTCCTCCGTCTCCTTGGGACCATTTTGATTAAAACGAGTACTTGAGTAGCCTGTTCCCAGATCTGTTTGTGCTCTTGCCAACTCCATTGCTCATTGGCATGACAATGAGTTACCGTGACAACACAGACTGGCACTCAGGCTAGTATTTGACAGCTGCCTAGTTGAGTGTCAGCGGAGCTAATTCGCTATCTGACAGACCGCTCAATAGCAACCTATGGACGCCTATGGGTTTGAGAAGAACACAGAGACGAAGAGAGGGAAGTGATTAAACATTATCTAACCACCACGGACTGCAATGTCTGATCCCTTTCATTCACTCAGTCAGTCACTCTCACAGTCAAGCTGCTAGGTAAGTATGTGTAGTGATTTGGTGCATGGCAGGAGTCATTGTTTGAGTCAGTTGGAGAGAGATAGACATCACAAAACCCCAAACCCAGTCATTAATAGGGTTGCACAATTCTGGTAACTTTCCCCAAATTCCCAGTTTTTTCCAGAAATCCCGGTTGGAATATTCCTGGAATCTGGAAGGAATGATCGGGAAATCCAGGAATTTTCCAACCGGGATTTCTTGAAAAACCTGGGAATTCTGGGAAAGTTACCGGAATTTTGCAACCCTGGTCATCAACGAACCCCAACATCCCACAGACAGACAGATGGTTGTATATCAGCGAAGGTAGCTGAACACTGTTCAACCCTGGTCATCAACGAACCCCAACATCCCACAGACAGACAGATGGTTGTATATCAGCGAAGGTAGCTGAACACTGTTCAACCCTGGTCATCAACGAACCCCAACATCCCACAGACAGACAGATGGTTGTATATCAGCGAAGGTAGCTGAACACTGTCCAAGCGTCTGTGGTTCAAACAAATGGAATGCAAAAGAAAACTGCGCAGGCAGCGTGCAAAGCATGTGTGTTGTGTGTGAGCCTGAATTCTCATTGGCCCATAGCGCATTAGTCCCCTCCCACAGAGAAGAGGGAAAGCCAAACATTGGTTGCAGTGGCTGTCAGTCTTGTCTCAGTACACTGTTTTTCTCCAGCCATTCATCAGTCAGTTGGGTAAATTAAATCCAGTCAGCACAGCAACACCCAGCAAACACCACAACCAAAACAAACCAAAACAACTATTCATAACAAACTAAAGCATCAGAGAAAGAAAAGAAGCCAAAACGGGATTAACTCAAACAGAAAAACATTCACAGAAATCTAGATGTTTTCGGAAGCACAAACTGCATGCAGCAAAATAAGTCAAATGTAGTAAAAAAAATTTTTTTAATAATTAAAATTGCAGCCCAAAAAACCAAACAACAAATAAACCCTCCTCCAGCATGCAACCGCCGCACAACCCAGGTTTTCCTGGCAACCGCCCGCCGGTCCTCATGACAATGGCTCCCGCCCCCACCAAGCCCCGCCCCCCAACGGAAGCAGGAAATTGTATTTTCTGGGTTTTATTTCCTGGTTACCCAGAGTGCTCTCTACCTGCGCACCGCGTGGTCGGAGACGCTGATGCTTCGGGAGCGGAAGGCGTCCATGGCCGACAGATCTCTCAGCTCTTTAACGGGTGAGCCGGTACTCGCCGCTACACCTGCTGCCATTGCCAATGACGCCTGCTGCTGCTGGTGGTGAGCCTTTGCCATTTTGGCTGCCCGTAGACTGGGGACCATGGCAACGTGGCAGGAGTGGAGGGTGGGGGGGGGGGGTTAGTGTGTGTGGGCAAGGGGGTGGGTGGGATTGTGTGTTGGCAAAAGGGACAGGGAGAGAGGTAACGGCCAACAGGAAATGGAATTCAGGAAATGTTGCCCGTCACGTCAGAACGGCCCCGCACGACCACCAGGTGACCAACGGACACACGTCACGGAAGGATGAGGGGCAAGGGGAGGCACGAAGGTCAAAGGGTCAGAGGGCGAAGGTCAGGGGGCGAGCAGAAGAGAGAGTGCCAATTGCAATGGAGGGATCCAGGGTGTCGCCGACCCCCCCGAAACCACGCCCACAACGCAGCGCCCAGTCAGAGGAGGGGAGGGGGGAGGGGTCAAAACAGCCAAAGAGTAAACAAAAACAAACAAACAAACAAAAACAATTTGAGAAAATTAACAGCAGTGAACACTATGAACCGGACAAATACGAAGAGAAAAATAAGAAAGGAAGGAAGGAAGGAAGGAAGGAAGGAAGGAAGGAAGGAAGGAAGGAACAACCATAAAGCAGTAGGGAGATAAACAGCGTCGGCTTTTTCACAACAAAAACAACAAACTATTCCTGAAAGAAAATGAGACATCATCACATTAAGCAGCAAGAGGAGACGCCCACGTTGTTATGACTGAGGATGCGTCCCAAATGGCGCCCTATGCCCTATATGGGTCAGAAGTAGTGCACTATAAAGGGAATAGGGCGCCATTTGGGACGCATTGATCTGTTATAGAGGATGGACTCAGAGCAGGGTCGGAGGGGTTAAAACAATCAACACAACAGCTGAAACAACCAACTCAAAAGATCAACATGGTCCGAGGAGGGTTAATACAAAACACCAACAATCAACACAACAAGGTGTAAGGAAGAGATTAAACACAACAAATGATAGAACTAACTGAAAGAAATGTGTAGGATAAAGCAGGGTTTGGAGCAGAGCATGCCTGATCTAAACACAAGAACCAATAAATCATGAAAACATGATCTACTCTTTAACTACAAACTGAGGTCTTATGTACTGCGACACATTGTCCATCTACAACTCTAAGACATAGTTGGATTCTGTAACTACTAGAAAGGTGAAGTTACAGGAGAAACTATGTTTAATGTGTGAATATTCTAATCATAGCCTAACTGCATAGTTTTTTTAAACGTTCATTACTTTATCAAAATACCTACAACCTCAAAAGGGACCCTGGTACAATTCTCCCTTTATTATTATACAGCCATCTTAGATCTGTTTTTAGACCTGACATGCATCTCTCCAACTCCTACAGAGGCACAGTAGCTACAGTAAGTATACACAGGAGCAGGACAGGGTTAGGGGGTCTGGGAAGGTTGGGTGGGGGTCAGGACAGGGTTAGGGGGTCTGGGGAGGTTGGGTGGGGGTCAGGACAGGGTTAGGGGGTCTGGGAAGGTTGGGTGGGGGTCAGGACAGGGTTAGGGGGTCTGGGAAGGTTGGGTGGGGGTCAGGACAGGGTTAGGGGGTCTGGGAAGGTTGGGTGGGGGTCAGGACAGGGTTAGGGGGTCTGGGAAGGCTGGGTGGGGGTCAGGACAGGGTTAGGGGGTCTGGGAAGGTTGGGTGGGGGTCAGGACAGGGTTAGGGGGTCTGGGAAGGTTGGGTGGGGGTCAGGACAGGGTTAGGGGGTCTGGGGAGGTTGGGTGGGGGTCAGGACAGGGTTAGGGGGTCTGGGGAGGTTGGGTGGGGGTCAGGACAGGGTTAGGGGGTCTGGGAAGGTTGGGTGGGGGTCAGGACAGGGTTAGGGGGTCTGGGAAGGTTGGGTGGGGGTCAGGACAGGGTTAGGGGGTCTGGGGAGGTTGGGTGGGGGTCAGGACAGGGTTAGGGGGTCTGGGGAGGTTGGGTGGGGGTCAGGACAGGGTTAGGGGGTCTGGGAAGGTTGGGTGGGGGTCAGGACAGGGTTAGGGGGTCTGGGAAGGTTGGGTGGGGGTCAGGAAAGGGTTAGGGGGTCTGGGAAGGTTGGGTGGGGGTCAGGACAGGGTTAGGGGGTCTGGGAAGGTTGGGTGGGGGTCAGGACAGGGTTAGGGGGTCTGGGAAGGTTGGGTGGGGGTCAGGACAGGGTTAGGGGGTCTGGGAAGGTTGGGTGGGGGTCAGGACAGGGTTAGGGGGTCTGGGACGGTTGGGTGGGGGTCAGGACAGGGTTAGGGGGTCTGGGAAGGTTATGTGGGGGTCAGGACAGGGTTAGGGGGTCTGGGAAGGTTAGGTGGGGGTCAGGACAGGGTTAGGGGGTCTGGGACGGTGGGGGTCAGTACAGGGTTAGGGGGTCTGGGACGGTGGGGGTCAGTACAGGGTTAGGGGGTCTAGGACGGTGGGGTAGGGGTCAGTACAGGGTCTGGGACGGTGGGGGTCAGGACAGGGTTAGGGGGTCTGGGACGGTGGGGGTCAGTACAGGGTTAGGGGGTCTGGGACGGTGGGGTAGGGGTCAGTACAGGGTCTGGGACGGTGGGGGTCAGTACAGGGTCTGGGACGGTGGGGGTCAGTACAGGCTCTTAATTGAACATTGTTATTATGTGTTACTATGGAGAATTACCATGGGAGTGTGCTAGGACTAGCTGGTTACTATGGGAGTGTGCTCGTTACAATGGTGGGTTACTATGGGAGCATGGGCGTTGCCATGGAGGGCACAAAGAAATCAGGAAGTTACATTTTGGGCGCCAACAGAAGAGGAGAGGGAAAGCAGGAGAGGAGAAAGTAGGAGAGAGAATCTACTCTCTCCCCAATGTCACCACAGAAAAAGCAAGGGAAGCGATTGGGAGTGGAGGAGATTTTCTGTTAAAGTTAAATCTCCTCACAATCACGAAGAAACAAGGGAGGAAAAGGGAGTGGAGGGTTGGGCCCCAAGTCCATCATCAACATTGGTGCATGAAGTCAACTTGCTCACAGAATTAAAAAGAGCGATTCTAGACGATGTCAGTTAGGTCAGGACTTGATTATGACAGAACTAAGCTGGTTAGCCGGGGCTTTTGATTGACACTCCAAGGGACCGTTAGGGTGGCTTGGTTATGGGTAGGGGTGGGACTTAGGTGGGACGGGGGTTAAGGAAGTCACTTTTGTTATTATTCTAAGACGGGATATTTTATAACGTGATTTTATAAGATGATTTTATAAGTATTTTATAATGTGGTTTTATAAGATGATTTTGGGGATTATTTCTCTGAGCGTCTCTTTAATAGATCTCAGTCAAACAGCTGCCCTGCTGAGAAAAACTCCCTTTAAACAGAGAGAGAGAGTGTGTGTGTGTGTGTGTGTGTGTGTGTGTGTGTACGGTGACAATTTTACTGAAGTCATTAGTCACTGACACGAGAGAGAGCGAGAGAGAGACAGAGCGAGAGAGAGACAGAGCGAGAGAGAGAGCGCGAGAGAGCGAGACAGAGAGCGAGACAGAAAGCGAGACAGAAAGCGAGACAGAGAGCGAGAGACAGAGCGAGAGAGAGAGAGACAGAGCGAGAGAGAGACAGAGAGCGAGAGAGAGACAGAGAGCGAGAGAGAGACAGAGCGAGAGAGAGACAGAGCGAGAGAGACAGAGCGAGAGAGACAGAGAGCGCGAGAGAGAGACAGAGCGAGAAAGACCCACACTCCTCTCTTCGACCTCTTTGTGTATGTTGTGGTAATAATGTGAATGAGTGGACTTGAGACAACAACAACCAACAGAAAATATTTACCAACAAAAAACAAACGACCAAAACACAGAGAAATGATCACCATAGCAACCTGTGGGAAACCATAACAACCATCACACCACAACAACGACAGTCATGCTGAGTCCTGTGTTACCCTGACAACACCAACCTCCTGTACGGGGCATGCAGTCACAAGATCTACAATGAGCAGTCATGTGACCCGGCCGTGTGTGTAGTGTGTGTGTGTGTGTGTGTGTATAGTGTGTGTGTGTAGTGTGTGTAGTGTGTGTACCTCTTGGGCCTCTCATTGAGGCTGGTGCTGCGAGCGCGGAAGCTGCTCTGGGTGTCGTGGGTGTCATCAAACGGCATCAGAGCATTGGAGCGCAGACCCTGGAGAGAGGGGGGGGGGGGGGGGGGGGGCGAGAGAGAGAGAGACAGTAGAAAGGAGGAGGGAGTGGATACAACAAAAATGACTCAGGAAAAAGGGAGACTATTACACACGTGGAAACACAGAACACACACCTACCTTGGTGATGTACTGCACAAAGTCCTTTCTGAAGGTGAGTCTGCAGCGGATAAACCACATGGAGATGACATGGTGAGCCAACGACACAATGTACTGGTTAAACCTGGAGAGAGAGGAGGATAAACCACATGGAGATGACATGGTGAGCCAACGACACAATGTACTGGTTAAACCTGGAGAGAGAGAGGGAGGGAGAGAGAGAGAGAGGGAGAGAGTGAAAAGGATGGTGGTATAGAGAGGAGGGAGGGAGAGAGTGTGAGGGAGGTAGAGAAAGAGAGTGAGAGTGTTTGTGAGCGTGCGTGCGTGCATACGTACGTGTTGAGTGTGTGTGCGTACTCACTTGGAGGGGTTGGTGTAGGGCAGGGAGATGGCGAACACACTGACGTACTGCTCTGCTACGAAGTTAGCATAGAGATGGGGCAGCCGCACCAGAGCTACGATACACACACACACAGTTAGCATGACATAATCTAACCTTGCCATGTGACACCATCATCAACAGGTAAGGATGTAATTGGATCACTGAGTTATCTTTACTGTAAAGACATTGTAAAGTATATAACATGACTGTGTGAGGTATATTAGGTGTGTTTCCCATATGTAAACATTATCTAACATGAATTAGGAAGTGAAATATGAAGAATCCTTCACACATTCATTGGCTGATCTAACTTCCTGTATATACAGATCCTGCTCTCTGATTGGCTTATATCTATCAGGGCGGGAAAATGAGGGTGTGTTCTCACTGGACAGGAATTCCAGCATGGGCGACGCCATGGCGACGGTCGCCGAGATGTGCGTCAGCTTGACGATGAGGGCGGGGAGGAGTTTAATCATGATGTCAGGCATCTCCACGGTGCACATTGTCAGGGCAACCACACACTGCTTGGCACAGCGGTATATCAGCCCTGTCTCCAAACACTGAACCAACTCCCTCTGAGAGATGAAGGTAGGGAGAGAGAGAACAGAGGAGAGAGAGAGAACAATGATAATATTATGTATGTTCAGGGGTTGACATTAAGCTCTCAAAAGGCACAAGCCCAAATGTTTTATTTTCTGTTAGGCCTACACCCGCAAATGCCATCAATGGAATTGTCTTTCACTCAAACATAGGCTCATGAAATGTACTTTATGGTGAACGAGCCATAGTATTTACTGATTTCAAAAATATATTCACCAGCCACTCAGACTTTTTACTGGCCCTAAAAGAAAAGTGATGTTGCATATAGACCCTGGAAAACCAGTAAAACCACAGAAAACCTCTACAGTAGCCTAATAGCAGCCAAGTGAAAAAAAGATTCAACTGTCATTTTAGTGAACTATCCCTTTAATGATGAGAGCCGCAAGAAATATGCTTTTCCACAAGCCTTTTTCTCATGGAAAATGAATGAAAATGTAAACACACTGGCTAGCTAGCACACTGGAGCTAGTAGCACAGTAGACAACTAAATATGAACTAAATATTAATCATATAACTAAATATAATGTTTATATTCTCTGTCTAAACTGGAAAAACAGTTGCTTGAGTTGAGGTGTTTGCTAAATGAAGGACTGCAAACGCTGCGACTCACCGTTTATTCCCTTAATAGTGGGAGTTGAGACATACAGTTAACAGCACTAGAAAGCTACAATTCTTCCTCTTTTAACCAAGTTACCCGCATTTGGCAGGTGTTAATGTTTTGCCATCTGTTTGGGCAGGCTTTTGTTAAAAATGTAACTAAGTAGACTAATGCTTCTAATGAAAATACGCTCTTTGCCTTCATCAAAACAATGTTTTCGTTGCATATTTCAGTGTGTGTGCTTGTGTACCTGTCTGGCCTGTTCTAGGTAGTTGTGGTATGATGTGATAGCTGTGAGAACAGGCACTACAGCCAGCTGGACGTCAGTACGACTGAAACCGTCTGGAGTCTTCTTCAGACGCTCTGAGATAAGACGGTCTGTTACCTAGACAGAGAGAGACAGAGGGAGAGACAGAGAGAGACAGAGACAGAGAGAGACACACAAACACACAGGCACAAATCCACAGCGTCAGAGAGAGACCTAAGTGACAATAATGTGTTGTTACATTCCCCACCAAGAAAACCAAATAATGTATCTCAAACAGAAGGGGGAACTAACACTGACCAACAACCTAAATGAAACAGGTGGGGTTTTAGGAGGGGTTCTGAAAGACACTCATGGGGTAGTCCACAGAAAGTTGACTAGCAACAACAACTGGGACCTAAAAGACACCCACCATGAGACCCACTAAATTTGCCCAAGAAGAGACAAACAAAAGAAGAAAAAAAAAAACACACCAAACTTAAAGACAGGAAGCAAACCACAAAGTGGAGCAAGACCAAATCAGGGAAATCAGATAAAGGATTGTTCGTCCAGAAATCAAAATAGGGAGAGACAACTAAAGGTGTTAACCCTCCATCTATCAAGACAACTAAATGAGTTAACCCTCCATCTATCAAGACAACTAAAGGAGTTAACCCTCCATCTATCAAGACAACTGAAGGTGTTAACCCTCCATCTATCAAGACAACTAAAGGTGTTAACCCTCCATCTATCAAGACAACTAAAGGAGTTAACCCTCCATCTATCAAGACAACTGAAGGTGTTAACCCTCCATCTATCAAGACAACTAAAGGTGTTAACCCTCCATCTATCAAGACAACTAAAGGAGTTAACCCTCCATCTATCAAGACAACTAAAGGTGTTAACCCTCCATCTATCAAGACAACTAAAGGAGTTAACCCTCCATCTATCAAGACAACTAAAGATGTTAACCCTCCATCTATCAAGACAACTAAATGAGTTAACCCTCCATCTATCAAGACAACTAAAGATGTTAACCCTCCATCTATCAAGACAACTAAAGGTGTTAACCCTCCATCTATCAAGACAACTAAAAGAGTTAACCCTCCATCTATCAAGACAACTAAAGGTGTTAACCCTCCACATCTATCAAGACAACTAAAGGTGTTAACCCTCCATCTATCAAGACAACTAAAGGTGTTCACCCTCCATCTATCAAGACAATTAAAGGTGTTAACCCTCCATCTATCAAGACAACTAAAGGTGTTAACCCTCCACATCTATCAAGACAACTAAAGGTGTTAACCCTCCATCTATCAAGACAACTAAACGTGTTAACCCTCCACATCTATCAAGACAACTAAAGGTGTTAACCCTCCATCTATCAAGACAACTGGAGCACTGGGTCAGCCACTCTTAAATAGCACCTGGGCCCGCACAGGTGAAAAACCTTCCGACTAACCAGATGGCAACAAGCACAGGTGTAACACATAATGACTGACGAGGTGACATCAATCAGTGCGCCCTAACGTGCTAACGTCCAACCTCAAAACATAGATGGAAAAACCAAAACCTGTAACAGTGTGTACCATAACACAGAGTGTAGAACAGAGCTGGTCTATGCTGCAGGGAGAGGACAGCAGCAGGACTTTATACTGCAGGGTCCAGGACATCTTATCTAGCACCAGCTTCAACACCTTCCAGTCGGTCTCCTGTAACACAGAGACACACACAGAGGAAGAGAGACACACACACACACACACAGAGTCACGCACAGAGAGAGGGAGAGAGACACACACACACACACACAGAGTCACGCACAGAGAGAGGGAGAGAGACACACACAGGGTTAGGGAGGGAGAGAGACACACAGGGTTAGGGAGGGAGAGAGAGACACACAGGGTTAGGGAGGGAGAGACACACAGGGTTAGGGAGGGAGAGAGACACAGGGTTAGGGAGGGAGAGAGACACACAGGGTTAGGGAGGGAGAGAGACACAGGGTTAGGGAGGGAGAGAGACACACAGGGTTAGGGAGGGAGAGACACACAGGGTTAGGGAGGGAGAGAGACACACAGGGTTAGGGAGGGAGAGAGACACACAGGGTTAGGGAGGGAGAGAGACACACAGGGTTAGGGAGGGAGAGAGACACAGGGTTAGGGAGGGAGAGAGACACACAGGGTTAGGGAGGGAGAGAGACACAGGGTTAGGGAGGGAGAGAGACACAGGGTTAGGGAGGGAGAGAGACACACAGGGTTAGGGAGGGAGAGAGACACAGGGTTAGGGAGGGAGAGAGAGACACACAGGGTTAGGGAGGGAGAGAGACACACAGGGTTAGGGAGGGAGAGAGACACAGGGTTAGGGAGGGAGAGAGAGACACAGGGTTAGGGAGGGAGAGAGAGACACACAGGGTTAGGGGGGGAGAGAGAGACACAGGGTTAGGGAGGGAGAGAGACACACAGGGTTAGGGAGGGAGAGAGACACACAGGGTTAGGGAGGGAGAGAGAGACACAGGGTTAGGGAGGGAGAGAGAGACACAGGGTTAGGGAGGGAGAGAGAGACACAGGGTTAGGGAGGGAGAGAGAGACACAGGGTTAGGGAGGGAGAGAGACACAGGGTTAGGGAGGGAGAGAGACACACAGGGTTAGGGAGGGAGAGACACACAGGGTTAGGGAGGGAGAGAGACACACACAGGGTTAGGGAGGGAGAGAGAGACACACAGGGTTAGGGAGGGAGAGACACACACAGGGTTAGGGAGGGAGAGAGACACACAGGGTTAGGGAGGGAGAGAGACACAGGGTTAGGGAGGGAGAGAGACACAGGGTTAGGGAGGGAGAGAGACACAGGGTTAGGGAGGGAGAGAGACACAGGGTTAGGGAGGGAGAGAGAGACACAGGGTTAGGGAGGGAGAGACACACAGGGTTAGGGAGGGAGAGAGACACACAGGGTTAGGGAGGGAGAGAGACACACAGGGTTAGGGAGGGAGAGAGACACACAGGGTTAGGGAGGGAGAGAGACACAGGGTTAGGGAGGGAGAGAGACACAGGGTTAGGGAGGGAGAGAGACACAGGGTTAGGGAGGGAGAGAGAGACACAGGGTTAGGGAGGGAGAGACACACAGGGTTAGGGAGGGAGAGAGACACACAGGGTTAGAGAGGGAGAGAGACACAGGGTTAGGGAGGGAGAGAGACACACAGGGTTAGGGAGGGAGAGAGACACACAGGGTTAGGGAGGGAGAGAGACACAGGGTTAGGGAGGGAGAGAGACACAGGGTTAGGGAGGGAGAGAGACACAGGGTTAGGGAGGGAGAGAGAGACACAGGGTTAGGGAGGGAGAGACACACAGGGTTAGGGAGGGAGAGACACACACAGGGTTAGGGAGGGAGAGAGACACAGGGTTAGGGAGGGAGAGAGACACACAGGGTTAGGGAGGGAGAGTGTAAGTACTTGTTTATGCACTGAAACAGTGTTATAAATATTAGATATTAGTGCAGGAACAATCTTGTAACTTTTTTTTCACAATGTTTTTCAGATTATTTCTGCTGGTTTAAAGTTATTCCTGGGAAACGCAATTGTTTCTTAAGGACATTGTAAAAAGAAAGAATTGTGTGTGTGTGTGTGTGTATGGTGTGTGTGTGTAATATGTGTGTGGTGTGTGTGTAATATGTGTGTGGTGTGTGTGTGTGTGTGTGTGTGTGTGTGGTGTGTGTGGGTAATATGTGTGGTGTGTGTGTGTGTGTGGTGTGTGTGTGTGTAATATGTGTGGTGTGTGTGTGTGTGTGTGTGTGTGTAATACGTGTGTGGTCTGTAACATGTGTAAGTGTGCAGTGTACCATCTTCAGGCACTGTAGCAGCACACTAAAGGCAAGTGAGTAGGGCAGGCAGGCTGTACGGATGGAGGAGGAAGAGGAGGAAGGAGGGATGGAGGGAGTAGTGGTGGAGGAGGGGGTAGGACTGCCAGCAGGGGGAGATCCTGAGCCTGCAGACTTCTTCTCACTCCCTCGTTTCTCTGGTTCCCTGGAAACACAGAGAGAGGGAGAGAGAGAGAGAACAGAGAGAATAGAGTGAGAGAGAGAGAGAACAGAGAGAGAGAGAGATC